>NC_056730.1:472662095-472690534 GCF_019279795.1 Protopterus annectens
GCATTGGTGACACCAAATTCATATATACTAACATCCCTGCTGTACTCTGCATGTCACTATTGAATGCCCATCATTTTTCTGGGTTATTTCCATCACTGCACCACATGTTTGAGATCGCATATAATAAAATCCTCAAATTCACTGCAGGCCATCATAACAGATCACATCTTTTCTTGTTCTTGAGTAGCCTGTACTGATTAGAAATTTCCTACGAAAAATATAGCTATGCATTTCTCATAAGCATTTATACTTTTCAATTTGTCATTCATTGTTTTTAACTACAGCATGTAAATAATCCCCTTGTAAACTTAGGTTGCTTGTTGGGAGATTGGTTCCATTCCTGAGTGCAGTGATTTCATGTATCACGGTGCTGCTTGCAAACTATAGAAAAAACTCCCTCACAATCTGATGTACATGCTTGAGAAGAAAGTTTTTCAAGTCTTTGCAAAAAATAACCTGTTTTTAACTAGATATGTAATAATAGCATCACCTGTGAGAGTGATGTCCTAATGTGCATCAGCAGTGCCACCCCAAATTGACTTTTTTAACATTACTGTTATGCCTTACTTATAGCTTGACCTCAAAAATGTAACTGCATTTTCCACAGACATGAGATATGTTTCATGTGCTGAATAACTTGATTAGTGACTCCTCTGATGATGTATTTGCTACCTGGGATATGGAAAATTATATTAAGATCTATTCAAGCTTTACTTTTCAAGTTGTAAAACCAACAACTTTAGTCATTACACTTTTATCAAACTTTCTAAACAATAATATATCTTTTGTCAACTTCATAATACTGTTTATTTGCCCATGTTACCTGGCCTCTGGCAATTGACACAGAGAGTTAAGACTATTAGCTGTAGTTTCTAGGGTACAGGGTTTGATTCTCTTAGCCTCATTTATTTATTGACATTTTATTATCAGGAAAGTCTGACTTGCTAGAAGCCCATTTTCAGCGGAGGCTGGGAAAGAAAAGCTACAAATTATTACAAAACATTTTAAGAACAGTAGTTCGACAATCTTCAAAAATAAAACAAAAACATCTGCAATTTAAATAATTATAACAAATTAGACATAATACAAAAACATTTGTTGAGAATTGATACAAGTTATATGACAATTATTTAATATTTAGAGAAGTTTTGGACAGTTTGTAGAGAAATTAAAGGTACGTTGGTCTAATACAAACAGGAACTGTAATATGAAATGAGGGACAAATAGACTTATGGTATATTTAGAGAGAAATTCAGGGGAAGATAATTTGATAGAAGTAAGGAAGTAAGTGAAGACGAGAGAGTAAGGGGGTATAAGGAATGAAAAGGTACTTGTTCACATTTAGGGATATAGTTTATCCTGGTTTTGAGCAAGAACAGCGACAGATTTTAGCAAAGAAGTCTTTCAGAGTAGTTTTGAAAGATGGGAGGAAGGGTACTGACCTGATGGAAACAGGAAAGGAGTTCCAGGCCTTAGCAAACTTGAACAAGTACAGGCAATGCTCAGCAGATTTGATAGGTTTGTAGACATGGGTTTTTGGTTACTGGATCACAATGACTGACTGGGAACATATTTGTGTTGAATTTTTTTTAGTGCTGAACAGGCAGATGGATGCTGGATATACTTCTTAACTGTCCAGATTTTCGCAGAATGTCTGGATTTTTGCCTCATATTTTTGGTTTTTTTCCTCATAAAATTTTGTTTTTCTGGTAAATTATTGCAAATAGCCGAGGTCTGGAGTAAAAAATAATGACATACATCTGAGTTTCAGACGTCCTAATCTTTGAAACATTTATGCTAATGCAAAACCTGTTATTCTATCAACCTTGTAAGTTTATAAGAGCAGTACTTTAAAATTGCCCCTGTTTTGGGACTTTGGCTTTGTCCAGATTTCTTGCTCTAAGAAGTTGAAAGGTATGATGCTGGATAATTTTATAGGTGTTAAGAAGCTGTGTATATGTTAGTTGATGAGGCAGTTCTAACTAGTTTAGACTTTTTAGTGCTATACATTGGTGGGTTCTAAAAGGGACATTTGCTGGAAATTTAGCAAGGTGGGACTGCCGTAAAGAAGAGTGGGGAGAAGGTAAGTAGTGTGAAGTGTAATTTTAGTTGCATCAGTGAGAAAGATTTTGGCTGTGTAAAGCACTCGTACTTTTTGATGAGTTTTTCTTATGCAATTTTGTATGCGCAGGTTGAATGGAAGATTGTCATCCACTATCACCCCTAATAATTTGCTATGAGAAGTGACTTCAATGTTTGTATTTTCATGAGAAAGGGATTTGGAGAAAAAAGTAGTTGTTTGGTCTTTTTTGGGTTGGGCATGAGTTGTGAGTTATGATGCTATGTTTCAGGGGCTGTTAAAACTTCCTGAGTAATTTTTTGGAGGTGTACCATCTTGGCAGATGTGCAAATGAGAGTGGAATCATCTGTATATTGTATTACGGTGGCCTGTTGTGTGGATATATAGAGGCTGTTAGTGAAAATGTTAAAGCGGAGGGGAACAAGGATAGAGCCTTGTGGTACATCTGTGGTGCATGGGAGGTAAGGACAGAGACTGGAGTGCCATTTTACTGACTGATATCTATTGGACAGGTAGATTTTGAACAACAGATGAGTGGGCTGTGAGAGACCTTGTAAGGACATTTGAAGAACAAGTTTGCTGTGTCAAACTGTGTGGAAGGCTTTAGACAGTTTAGAAATAAGGAAGACACTAGTTTGCCATTATCTCTCTCTTTAATGACAGTATCTATATAGGTTAGAAGGACAGTGTTAGTATTATGAGAAGGACAGAATCCATGTTGTGTAGGGGATAAGAGTCCTTCCTGCAGGAGATAGTCTAGCAATTGTTTTTAATACATTTTTCAAGTGTTTTAGTGAGGGGAGATAAGATTGCTATAGGTTAAAAGTTATTAATGTCTGTTGAATTTCCTCCTTCATGCAGAGGGATAACGTGTGACTTTTTTCAGAGAGAGGGAATGTGGGATTACTGGATTGGCCTATTTATAAGGATTGAGACAGGATAGGCAATGCTATTGGCTGCTGTTTTTAGGTACTCATTTAGAAGGTCATTAGCTGAAGAAGAGCATAATTTAAATTTGTTTAATAGTAGTTTTGCATAGTATGTAGGCACAAGTTTAAAGGCGAAAGTGGTTGTGGTGATATGTGACTGTTGGGGAGGGTTGGGATTAGATGTTGAGGAATCCTTTGGTAGAGATGCTATACTATCTATAAAATAAGAGTTGAACTGTATTGCAGCTTTGAGTAGTAAGTTATTGGGAGAGGGGTTTGGGTTAAATTTTGGCTGGGGTGTAAGATGTCTTTAATGGATGCCCAACATTTCTTAGGGTTGTGTTTAGTATTATTCTAAAAGCTATTATAGCACAGTTTTTTGTCTTCATTTATTTGCTTTTTAGTATGATTGCAAAGCATTCTGAAGTTTTCAAGATACTGAGGTAATTTAATATTTTTGCCATTCTTTCCATGCATTTTCTCTATTCTGCATTAACATTCTACTCTTTTTTGGTCAGCCAAATTGCATTATTTGTTTTTAGTCCCTTCCTTCTAGGAGGAGCAAGGCTATTTAGGATATTTAGAAAAGTTGTACTGAGGATTTTTAGTACGTCCTAGTTAATTGATGATAGGGTAGTAATGAATTTTTCTGGTTAAACTTGGAAAGGTTGCATGTTGTTTTATAAATATGCTGTTTAAATAGATATGCGAGATGTTTGGTCATATAGATTGGAAGATTGCCTACTGTGTGACGTTGAGCAAGTCACTTAACCAGGTTTTCCTCCTGGGTTGCTCCAGAAAAGGGACTGTGTGTCCATATATCATTGTCACTGGCACAGCACAGCAGGTAACACACCTGCCTTTGATGCAGAAGGCTGTGGGTTCTATTTCCACACCATGCAGACTGACTGCTGACACTGCAGTGTAGCATGGGGGGGGGCGGTGCTGCACTCCTGAGTGTGTCTGCACTCCTGAGTGTGTCATCATTTGAAAGAGATGTTAATCCAAGGTCCCGTCTGCTTGAGCTTGTGGTAGCTCAGGTGGATTGAAAAGATCCCATGGCACTTGTCAAAAAAAAGGAGTCCTTTATTTACATAACACATTAATTTCAAATTTAAATTTTTACATAAAACTGTACATATTTATAAATTTACAAAAGTACACAATTATTTACTCAATTACCTTCTCATACATGCTATTTTCTTATTTATGCATTTTTCTTAAAGAGTAGATCCCTGATCTTTTCTCCATAACTGCCATCTGATTTTTCTTAATATCATTGATAATATCCACTTCACATTAAACACAATCTCATTTAATCTCTCATCCCAAATTACCCATACATAAAATAACTTTTTGTCCATTCTTATTTGATATTCTTTGTTTTTATAATATCCATATCCATTCATATCCATGTTTATATTGCTACTATCTTTTAACTCTCTAAAAACTTTTCTTCACATAATGTTTCCACTCTTTTACAGTAAAAAAAAACATATTCTGTGGTTTCTTCTTCCCCACAGTACAGACATATTCTTTATTTACTTCTTATAAGGCATATTTGCTTTCACTGGTAATTTCTTTATTCCCAGTCTCCACAGAAAACCCTGACATTATATTTTATTACTACATAACTTATTTGTTTCTTTTATTGATTTAATGTTTTCTTCTAGTAAATTTTCCCATGGTTAATACTATAATATTGTACCATTATATTCTTATACCATGTTATCCAGCCTTCTACTGTCTCATCAGTTGTTGTCTTCCACATTTTTGTTTTTCTTGATAGTTTTCTATTTCTTAATTAAACCATTTTTTTCTCTCTTATTTCTTATTGTCTCCCAAAACTTTTCATACCTAACGAGTTTTACTACTAATTTCCCCTTTCTGTCATTTATCCATTTCAGTAACTTATATAAATTTAACAAAGCTACAAATACAACTGGGTTTGATAATCCCAGTCCCCCTTTCATCTTTATTCATATGTATAATACTCCACTCTTTACTTGGTTTAATCTAGAACCCAAATAAATGTAAAAAATAATTTAATAATTGTTTTTCATACAGTCTCGGAATCATAAACACTGAATTTATGAAATCAGCTTTTGTATAAGATAATCTATATATCTTTCATAAATAACAAATTTATTTTAATTCCTTTAAAAGGTTTTCCCATTGTGTACCACATACTGTTTTATTACCAAAATGTATTCCCAATACTGAAATTTATTTAATTGTAAATTGTATTCCTATCTTTGTCCTATCTCCCAAACCTTAATGCTTATCCTTATTTAATGTCATACCTATTTATTTTAAATAATCTACTGCACAAAATATGGCTTTTTTCAGACTTAGACCATTTTAGTTATTATAATAATATCATCTGCTTCTGTCATCCAAACTCAAATATCTGCACCTGTTTGTACTGCATACTTTGGGTTTTTCATTTTACAATTCACCTTACTTGCTACCATATTCATAACTAAAGCAAATAATATACCACTAATAGGACAACTTTGTCTTATCCCATTACTCATCCCTATTTCTTTACTTAACCAGCCATTTATTAGAATTCTTATTTTATTATTACTATACCTTGTCATGCAAACTTTCTTAATTTTACCACAAAAATGATATGCCTTCATTAGTTTCCATGATTTCATACGCTGTATCAAATCAAAAGCTTTAATAATGTCACCTCCCATAAGTTATACCTCATCTGTTCTGTTTAAAATATCCACAATTTCTTTTATCATTAGCAATTCTTTCTTGACATCACTTTCCTTTCATACCTTATAAATTTTCTTCCGTTATATTTTCCATCTTGTTTTTCAGTCCGTTTTGAATTATCTTCATAAATATATTTTATAACCTGTATTATTTAATACTATTGGACTCCTTTTTATATCTTCTTTTTAACCTTTTTTCCATATGAATTTTAATATTCCAATACACAATTCCTTATAACAAAAACCTTAATTTAACCATATATTCAAAAATGTAACAAATATTCTTTCTGCCATTCCATTAAATTTTTAAACACTTCACATCCTATTCCATCCGGTCCTGATACTGACTCTATATTTACTTGTCTAAACACTTTGTCTACTCATATATAGTAATCTATTTTTTATTTCCTTATTTACTTGAGCTGAAAAAAAATGTCCATATTTTATTACATTCTGTCTTTTTTTCTGTAAACATTCATCCGAGTAATGAACTACAGTTTCTATAGTCTGTGTTTGTTTTCTTTCTGCCTCTCCTTTCTTAGTTTAATTTCTGTCATTACACTATTATCTTTTTTCATAATCTTACTTATGTATGCTGATACATTTTCATTTTTCCTTGTAATAAGTACCTTTGTTTATACAACAAGTTCTTAATCTTTTTGTAATTTCTTTTATATAATTATTTTTATTTAATGTAATACTCTCATTGTTTTCTATATTTTAAAAGCATTTTCATGTAGGTCTACATATCTCTGTTTCTATCTTTCTCATTTTCTGCCATTGTAAAATATATATATATTTTTTTAAATGTAATCTACCATTCTGACCAATTAACACAGAATGCCATCACAGTAGCACAATCTCTCCATAACTGTATATTTTTTTCTTTTCCCTTTTCATGCCATTCTTTTTCATTAATTCTTTTTATTCTCTTTCCTATTTTTATATGTTTTTTTTCATTCATCTCCATCCATATTGCTAAATGGTCGGTAAATCCTGTTACAGTTTTTTCTCCTTCTGCTACAATGATTCCTTCAGATATTATAAAGTAATCAGTTTCAGATTTAAGAATACCTTTTCTATATGTCCAGTCCCCTTATTTCATAACTTCTACTATTTTTTTATATCCTTTCCTTTCTTTTTTTTACCTCTTAAATCTCAGTTAAAATCATTTATTATTATAATATTCATATTCACTACTACATAATCTAGCAATTGCTGAAATAATTTCTCCCTTTCTTTATTAATAACATAAGCATATAAAGCTGCAATTCAATATATTTTCCTACCATCTTAAATCAATAATAATCTTCTAATTTTTACTAGTATTACGTCTAATAATTCAGTATTCTCCTAAATTATATTGCTGTCCCTGAACAATGTTAATTTCCCAAATTCCATATTATATTTCCATCCCATAGTTTCCTGTTTGCAATCTTTCATCAGTTGTTAGGAATCTTCTTTCTTTTAGTACAATTATGCCTCCATCAGATTTATTGCACCATTCTAAAACTCATATCCTTCTTACAATATTCTAATACTGTTTACATTTACTAAAAGAATTCTAAATTATTAATCTCTCTTTTTCTTAATTTAAAGGAAATAATTTACTATTTTAATTTACATTACTGATTATCCATTTCCTTTCTTTTTTCTTTTAAATGTATTCCTTTAAACTTTCTTTTCCTATAGTCACGTTTCTTCCAGTATAATATAAACTTTCCAGTTTGCATCTTCTTCAGCACTGACTTCTGAATATTTTTCTATCTCCTTTCCATCCTCTTGTTCTTTATTATACTTTTCTTTTTCTAAATTATCTTCAATTTCAATTTCTATCTCTTTTTCATTTTGTTCTATATCATACTCATTTTTTTTGATTATCATTAAACTCTTTTTTACAGTCCATCCTTAAATGCCCACTTTGATTTATAACATCCTAGTTCACATTTCTTTGTATCGTATCCTGTTTTTTCCACATATATAGCATTTCTTTTTATCACAATTATTCACAAGATAGCATCCCCACATAAACAAACTTGTCTTTGGTTATCCCCAATATTTTACCACACCCCTATTATCATCAACATTTATAATACTTGGAATATGCACAATTTTTCCATTTCTATTTTCAAAACAACATTGCAATCCTATTCCCCAGTGGATAAACCCCTGTTGTCATAAACCTTTGAAATGTCCATCACTTCTTTACAAATATTTTTTCAATATTTTTTTAAAGTCTCTCCTTCTACTTCAGTTTGAAACTGTATATGTATTTTTTTTTCATTTTTTAGGGAAAAAAAATTACTACATGACTATTCCAAGGATTGTCATTTTGTCTGTTTTCATACTTACATAAACATTTTTACATTTAATGAACAGTCTTAAAAATAATGTCATAAAATGTGATTATTTATCAAAATAAAAGCTCTTACCTCTTAGACTTTGACACCTAAAGGTAATATTATAGTGTCCCATACCTCATATCTATTAAATTCAGTATTCTTTTTACTTTGTATTCTCACCAGAAACTTCTTTTTCATACTGTTATCTCTTTTTTCTTTCGGCTCATAGTTGCTTCTGACTGTCTCTGTATATGGTTTTTTTTTCTTTGTAATGTTCCCTTTAAAGATTACCTTTGATTCCTCTTGAATTTTTTCCATTATCTCTCCCCAGGAAATGTCTCCTTCATTTTCTAGTTCACTTTGGTTTAAAATCTCCTACAATATATAACCCACTAACCTTCCATTTGGAGGGTTTTAACAACACATTTTTCTTTTGCCATCTCCTTGGACTCAGCAAGCAAATTCTTTTGAAAAATGACCTCCAAATCTTTTATTACTCTGCATACGTCTCCCTGCAAGCTACCATTCTCCTCTTCTCCTTCCATGCCATGCACTGTGCTCCCCGCTGCCACTGCACTAGAAATTGGACATGCACATGTATTCACAGCTAGGATGTCTGTGAATACAGATCACTATTGATTGCAGGGGAAGTTCCCCAATGCTCCGGCCAAATTTCCCATAGTAGTACTAATACCACCTTGGGTCTCCTCTGAAATGAGGTTATTAGCCTAGCGGGATTAACCTGGTCAAAAAAGGATAAATAAAATAAAAACATATATATTATTTTGTTCATTATAGACTGTAAATGTAAATATATTTTATCAAGTTTAAAGTTTTTCTACCTGGGACATAACAGAAAATGGGACTTCTCAGATGGATATTTTCCAATTAACAAATACAGTAAATGCATACATACATAAATTCATATTGTTGGCCTTTGTGGATTGCCACATTATTAAATGAGTCTTTTTGGATATCTTGGCTTTGCTCTGTATGGTGATTCATAGCTCTCAATTGTCCCTGATTTTTTTAGAATTTCTGTAATTTTGCCATAATTGTTTTAAACTGTTCCTCGTAAATATTGTTATTTCTGGTAAATTATTGAGGATCATAGTCAGTCGATCTTCTTCTTCTGGCTTTTCCCAGTTAGGGGTCACTACAGCAGATCACCTGTCTGCTCATGATTGGCAGTGGAGTTTTACGGTGTTGAGTTGCCAGCCCAGCACCCAACCTTCCACAGAAGGCACACATATGCACACACTCATACCTAGGTCCAATTTAGAGTGTCCAATCCACCTACAGCATGTCTTTGGGATGTGGGAGGAAACCGGAGCATCCAGAGGAAACCCACGCAACCACAGGGAGGACATGTAGACTCCACACAGAAGGCACCCCAGCCAAGGATCGAACCAGAGAACCTCTTGCTGTGAGATGACAACACTAACCGCTGCAAGACCGTGGCCACCCAGGACTGTAGTCAGTCAGTAATGCCAGAAATTAGAGTTCCACACTTCTTATCGTTCATAAAATGCATGTTAATGCAACAGCTCTTGTTCTATTAACTTTTTAATTGGAGTAGTATTTAATATTATTCCTGATTTTGGGCATTTGAACCTCCCCCATTATTGTCGACATTGTCCAGACTCAGAATTCTTGAGAAAACAAATTGAAAGGTATGAGTGGCATATACTTTTAGGTTACTGTCATAGTTTATTGTGTGTGTTTTGAACTGTGCAAAATGGAGACCTGTGGTCATTCCACAATTGCTTATAACATTTTTTCTTGCTGTGTTGTCAGACAAAATATGCATTGGCTCATATTTCTGTATGTGTATACAGTATCTTATTTTACCTTATGGATTGTCTCAATGTGTTATTTGCATTTAGTCTGCATTACATACTTGGCTTTTTCTGCTTACACTACAGACATTTGCAAAGTATTTGATGGATTGCATTGGTTCTGGTATGGTCTGAGTTCCTCTATTTTTTGATGAACTTGTCATAGGCTTCTATGGGCAGTTATTTGTTGGGTGACCATTGCTGTATGTGGGGGACTATTCTCCATGGCAATTATTTGCCAGGTGGCCTTTCGTATATGTGGGAGACTATTCCCCATGTGATGCTTCCATATTCCTCAACAGCTTATCTTTTTGGTTATCCTCTGTGATACACATGGATAGTTCATCTTTTAATAATACATCACCACCTTATTCATTTATTTTGTTTATATACATGCACTCTTCTTCCTCTAAATTCTGGTGTAGTACATTGGCATCTGTTTGAGCCATGTGTGTGTATATATATATATATATATATATATATATATATATATATATATATATATATATACTGTGACACTGATGCTTTCTTTACAGCTACATGGAGCTTTGGGATTGCATTTGTGGTCTTCTGTACATTTTTGCTGGGTTTTTTTTCCTAGTGGAATTCCCATAAAAGTGTGGCATAGTGGAGACATTTTGGATAGTAGTATCATTTTTGACTGTCTGTGCCATTGGCTCGGTTTCTACCACAGTATGGTTTGCAGTTTTGCAGAGACATTCATTTTTCACTGTCTTGACCTGTGTCAATATATATATATATATATATATATATATATATATATATATATATATATATATATATACACACACATACATACACACATCTGAGTATTTAAAAAGTTGAAAAAATAACTGATTTTCCATTGACATGTATATTATAACATATATAAAGTAAAAACCAAAAGATGCAACCGCTCTGATCAAGAGACCAAAACTCACAAATCCAGAGAATAGTCAAACAAAAAAGAGGTAGGTCTCACCACGATGTTGCTGAAAATAAAACTCTGTGTCTCCTTATAGTAAAGGCAAAAATACAACTTTATTCCATAAACAACAAGGATAAGCGCTTTCGCGTAGGTAATACTATGCTTCATCAGATAATTTTTAGAATTTAGTAACTCTGTATTTAAATTCAAAAAGGCGGGAACTTAATTGATTTCAACCTTGATTACATAATTAAATAATTGAACAGTTATATGCATGTTAACACTATTCTCACTGTTTTTGGAGGACAACGTTCTCCCTTCAAAACAGAAAACAAAGTATACCTATAGAGTATATATATATATATATATATATATATATATATATATATATGTATAATGCATTTGCTGAGTAAATTCAAAATAATTAGATTTAATAAACATTCTATAGACTCATGGACATTAATGACATATTTATGTAAACCACTTTTTTAAAATCATTTTTAAAATGCTCAATTCAGAATGAATGCTTTAAAATCAACTTATTTGTTTCAACAAAGCTTCATTGCAACCTCACTATTTCATAAGTTATAATACTTAATTCCTTAAAATATAATTTAATGTGTGTGGGTTATATAATTATATACCTCAATGAAAAAACCAATGTAAAAAATATATATATATAAAAAATACCAGTGCATAAAAATATGTAAATACAAGCAGCCTTATAGTTTTAATAGTAAAAGTAATATAAATAAATAAATATTTATGCTGTTACAAAAAACTTAATAGCTAATAAAGATACATATAGTTCATATGGAAAGTTAATTCAAAATTGCTATAGGTTAAACTTGGATAAGGTGCTATGATTTTGTATGTATATGTACATAAAAACTTTTGTATAAAGTCCCTTCATATAAAGATAGTACCATCAGGCTATAAAAAGTTAAGTATAGCTGGTTGAAAAATATATATGTATATGAAACATATACCACCTGAACATACTACATAGTTGGTATATTGCTATCTATTATTTAAGATGGGTTTAATAGAAACAAATTTATTTAAACCTGGTAAAAGATGAGCTCCTAGCCTAAATATCCACTTCAGCTCTGCCATGGCTAAACAATTGCTTGTGTCTCCTCTTCTTTTATTTAGAGGGACTAATTCTAAAACTCTAAAATAGAAAACATGTTCTTTGTTGTCTTTAATGTGCAAGGCTAAGGCATTATTTTCACAACCCTTCTTGATCTCATACAAATGGTTGTAAATTCTATCTGTTAGCTTCCTTTTTGTCAAACCAACATAGAAAGCTGTGCATCTATTGCAGGTTGCTAAATATACCAGATTCTTTGTTGAGCAAGTGGCATAAAACCTAGGAGTGAACTTAAAATCTAACACCGGATGAGTGTATACTTGTTGTGTAGAAATATAAGAACATCTACTGCAACTCATACATGGATGGGTGGCTACTCTATTGCTAGTTTTAACAGATGTATTATTATTATGGGTGAAAGTATCGCATAAAATTTGTTTGAGGTTTGGACAATTCTCATATAGAAACCTAGGTTTTTCACCTACTATATTCTTCACTAGTTCATCTGTGATTAATATATTCCAATTTTTACCAATAATTCTCTCAATCTGTTTCACATCACTGGTATATTTAATTCCATATCTCAAATTTCTAGAGTTATACTGGGTAAACTTGTTGTGTGTAAATGCAGTATTACTAACTGTCTTAACAACACTGTTAAGTGTGGGATCTATCTTAACTTGGTCTTTTATTACGTCTTGTCTGATGCTTTTTACCAAATGAGTATCGTAGCCTCTATCAATGAATAAAGACTCCAATTTATCCGCTTCTTTAGTTAATAAGGTGTTGAACTTGCATAGCTTTGAAATCCTTATAAACTGGCTTTTCACTATGCCAGAAAAAGTGTGCCTCGGGTGCATGCTATCAAAGCTAAGCAAAGTGTTAGTCCAACATGGTTTCCTATAGACAGATGATGAAATGCAACCTTCATCATTCAAAGTAAGAGTTACATCTAAAAAGTTTATACTAATGGGTGAGGATTCCATAGTAAACTTGAAGTAGGTAGTTGTATTATCCAAATAACTCAAGAAGTGTTCAAAGTCATTCTTTGTGCCTTCCCATATAACTAGAACATCATCAACAAAACGTTTATAGTATTTGACTCTACTGAAAGATGGATGATCAAATAAATACTTCTTCTCCCAACTAAAAACTACCAGGTTGGCATATGTATTCGCACAGGGGGTGCCCATGGCAACCCCCCATGTCTGTAAATAATTGACATTGCCAAACATAAAAACATTATTATTAAGCACCAAATCAAGAAGTTGACAAATTAAAATGATTTTGTCTCCAGTGAATGTTGGCTCACTGACTAGTAACTCTCTAATAGCTTCTAGACCTATTTCATTTGGAATGGAGGTGAACACATTTTTTATATCCAGTGTCACTAAGAGGTACTTATTAGGTATCTTGTCTAACTTCAATTTCAGTACACTATCTAGTAGTTCATAAGAATCTTTCAGAATAGAGGGTATAGAATCTACTATTGGTCTGAGATTATGCTCAATGTATTTCGAAATATTAGAGGTAACCCACCCTTTTCCTGAAACAATGGGCCTCATAGACATAGGTATAACTTGCTTATGAATCTTGGGTAAACCTTTTACAACTGGTGTTAAAGGGTGTTCAGTGAAAAAATAGCTGTGAAGATCAATGTTGATCTGTCTACAGTATAGTAAATCATTGATAGTTTCCTGTACATTCTTGATTATTTTGTTAAGATCATTAGAACTGATGATATTATAAGTATTAACATCAGAAAGTAAATCTAACATGAGTCTCTCATAGTCATGTGCATCAAATATGGCAATCCCTCCTCCCTTGTCAGCAGGTCTGAAAACTACTTCTGCTGTTTTCTTAAATTTATTTAGCGACTTATATTCTAAAGGAGAAAGATTCACATAAGCAACCTTCCTATTCCGTTTAGAGAACAGTGAATAAAAATCATTCTCACATGTTTTTAAAAAACTTTCCACACTAACTGATGGTGTTGGAACATAATTACTTTTACGTTTAAAAAGGCTATTAAAATCAGTGGTTATCTCAGTAGTATCTTTAAAAAGCATTTTCAATGAAACTGTCCTACAAAACAAACGTAAATCAAACAAAGTATCTGTTAAAGTGCTACTCAGTGCAGGAATAAAGTTTAAGCCTCTGCTTAGTAGCGCAATGTCTGCATCATCCAATACCAAACTAGACATATTGTAAGGCAAAACAGTAAATTTCTTGCTTTTCTTGCATCTTCGTACCTTCCTCCTGTTAGTTTTCGCTTCCTGGGTCCTCTGCTGTTCGATCTCCCCCTGTTGCGTGTGACCTGTTTTATTGGGTAGGGTAAAAAACGTGTATCGTGCTTCACTTTTGGTATTGCTCCTGAAGCAAATTCTGGCGGAACATCCAGGAAAGCTTGCTGGTTTGGCGGTGGAGTCGCAGGAACACGCTCCCTAAAATTAGCAACCGCAGGGGACGTGGGTCCAATGTTAGGACCTGTAGGGTTCCCCGAAACCACAGGAGTATGTTCGTTAAGGTGAAAATCAGCTCTAGAGGAAGAAGCAAGCTCAGCCGATACGTCATCAACACGCTGACGTGCTTGCGTAGCATTATACCTCGGCCAAACAAATATCTGGCCGAGAGAAAAATCTTTATAGTCTCTTTGAAGTTTTTCCAACTTTGTTTGTTTGAGCTTGTCACTAAAGGTGTTGATATGTCTACAAATATCTTGTAATTTAGACTTACAGTGCTCAGATTTGAAGCGAGAAACAATGTTTTTATAAGTGGTATCAATCTTGATCCGCAATTCCGCTTCCAAAGGTGCAAAGAATTCATTAAGGAGCCTCATATAACTAAACCCCAATTCAATATTGAGGTCTTGCCATCTTTTCAGAAGAGTGGGATGGCTTTCTCTGTATGTGGGCATGCAGAGAACCCGCATGCCCCTAGGTACCACACGGAAGTGTATTGATGCTTCCAAATGCTGCCTTTGCCAGGCATAACGTTGCAGTCTATAAAGATCTTCTTCAAACTCTTTGGAGAGTTTGAAGAAGTCATTCAAGTTCTCATCAGTATTTGGTACACTTCTGGTATCAGCAGTCTCTTCTAGGTCCAGAGCCAATAAAGGGTTTATCTGGCAATGTAATAGTTCATTAAGTGCAGTACTTGTGTCCCTCGTCTCTGGCCGATAATCTAATTCAACATTGGATGGTTCCATCGTGTCAGGTAGTCGCAACACAAAACAGATAGAGTAAAAACCAAAAGATACAACCGCTCTGATCAAGAGACCAAAACTCACAAATCCAGAGAATAGTCAAACAAAAAAGAGGTAGGTCTCACCACGATGTTGCTGAAAATAAAACTCTGTGTCTCCTTATAGTAAAGGCAAAAATACAACTTTATTCCATAAACAACAAGGATAAGCGCTTTCGCGTAGGTAATACTACGCTTCATCAGATAATTTTTAGAATGAAGTAACTCTGTATTTAAATTCAACATGCATATAACTGTTCAATTATTTAATTATGTAATCAAGGTTGAAATCAATTAAGTTCCCGCCTTTTTGAATTTAAATACAGAGTTACTTCATTCTAAAAATTATCTGATGAAGCGTAGTATTACCTACGCGAAAGCGCTTATCCTTGTTGTTTATGGAATAAAGTTGTATTTTTGCCTTTACTATAAGGAGACACGGAGTTTTATTTTCAGCAACATCGTGGTGAGACCTACCTCTTTTTTGTTTGAACATATATAAAGTCTGAAATCCAAATGCCAATGTATATGAGTGTGTGTGTGTGTATGTATTTATATAAATGTGTGTGTCTGTGTGTATATGTAGACACACACACACACACACACACACACACACACACACACACACACACACACACACACACAAACTCTCACACACACACACACACATATATATATATATATATATATATATATATATATAAATATAAATATATGACATCTGGCATTTGGTACAGAGGTTAAGGTTGTGAGCCATAATTTTAGACAATACATTCAGTAAACACTGCAAGAAAGACTCAGCCAAGCTAGAGTCTTTACTATGTGGCAGCCCATGAGATATATGCAAGTGACCCTTAAGGACATACCAGTATTTCAGCTACATGGCTTTTAAATGTCCATGACTTTTTGCTTTTTACTTTTTTAAGTGATTATGGGTACATTACTTATAGAACATTCAGCACACAAATGACACAAAATGAGCAGTCAGTAGGCGAGAAAGTGTAATTTTTATGCAAATTATGAATATGTGCCATATTAATATTCTATTAATAACTTGACTCAGACTATACTTGGTACTTCAGTGCATTAAATGAAAGCTTACATAATTCTGAAGAAGTTGTCGCTTATATCTGCTGTCTCCCTACTATTAATTTTCAGATTTTTATTCTTGTTTAGTAATAAAATATGCATTACACATAAATATCACATTTTTTGTAAATATCTCAGCCATTGTCCTCCTGGACATATTGTGGAGCAACACTTCACTTGCTCAGACAACGAGTCAGAAGTGCCTCCTTAGACAAGTGGGGTTCTCGGTACCAGAGGAAATGTGAGCATTTTTCCAGAAATATTATTAACATATTACATTAATTATTATGTTAATAATTTAAACAGCAGGTGCTTATGTTACTTCATGGTACCACATAAAAGTATACCTAATGCTGGAAAACTTTACACTGATAGCCAATGTCTAACTAACATTGTTTTGCAGATATTTACATTTATTTGTCTATTATATATGCAAATATGCTTATACTTAAGAAAAAGATAAAAATCTCAAAAATAAAGTGAGATCTACAAAACTGATTTGCTACAAAATGAAGAGTACATATGCATGAATAAGTACCGCACTGACAGTAGTGGGCTATCTACTATGACTTTGGAGATATTAATACTTGTTTGCATAATTATAATAATTAAATTTACATATTTTCTAATTACTTGTTCAATATGAAATTTCTCTTTGTCGGGCTGACATACTAATATCACCATTGTGGGTCAGATCCAGTACAAGGTGATCTAGGCAGCTACCTAGGGTCCAGTGCTGTCTGGGGAGCCCATGACCATTATTAAGAAAGAAAGAAAAATAAAAAAAAATAAATAAAAAAAGTGTTCACCCACATGTCTAAACCACTGATTATCAGGGACCATTTGGCAGAACTGTTTTGACATGAAAGAGCTCGTCTAATTGGCTGAAATGCAGAACCAATGAGAGAGGAACGTTTCACTATTAAAATAGGATAATGAACTCATTTTGAAAAAGTCAGTGAAGTATGAAATCGTCCTTATGGTTTGTAGCTTAGAGCATTTATGTACATTAGCTAGGAGCTTATCCCAGAGCTGCAACAACATATTTCAGACCTCTGATGCAGTTATGGCTCCTAGCTCAGAGCAATTGCATATGTTTAGCAGCTTAACTCAGAGCTACAAAGGCACATTTGATGACGACCCTATGCAGTTACCAGTTGCAGTTATTTGTATGTTAACTCTTTACAGTTCTGGAAAAGGTATTTCTGTGGATTTTAGGTAAAGTAATTCTGTAGACGTTTTGCTATTTGAATGTCGAAGTAATATGTGTTTTGGATGAACAGCTATAGAAGAGTTATGAAAAAGAATCATGATTCCTGAATACCACCCATAATTAATCATAGATTTACTCAGAACATTATTTCTTTCCTAGTGCTCTTTACAGCACTTTGTGCATGTGTAAAATTAAATAATTTACTGGATGCCTAGCATCATGCATACTGTTGGCACTAATGTAGCACTTCATCAAGCTAAATTTTTTGTTTTGCAGAATAAACTCTGCATATGTTTTACAGGAAGAGTTTTAATAGGAAAAAAAATGAATAAATACCACCTGTAACTCTTTTTCTACTAAATCCTTCACCACCAAATCAGACCCTATGTGCTTCTCTCTGGACTACAAATTATCAATGGTTATTGATTACAACATCTCTACAACCTCTACGGCTCTTTCAAGGTGCATCTTTGGAGTAACTAGCAAATCTGCCTCAGCTATCAAATCTCCAGTCACTCTTGTAGCTCTAACTTCCAGAAATAAATTTTTTGTAGCCTCGTGCCCAGATTTTTAGTAGCATCAGCTAGTATTCTCTGAGTTTGAACCTCAACAGACAGTTGTTAGGATTCATGCCATATCCTTTTGGTTCTGTCCCTGTCAGTGGATGCCTGATAGCAGTTATTGTAGTTATAGATGAGCCACTCCACTGGCAGGTACTTGATGAATGGTAGCTTGTGATAGCAAGTCCAGAGGAGGAATAGGGCCAGTGTTGATGGCCACAAATGGCTTTTGGGAGGGAGCTTCCTAGCAAGAATGGGGTGCAGAGCTCTTTTGCCCTTTTACCAGAGTGCAGAGTATTCCTGGGAGCATCATTGTGCTTCCCTAAATATGAGAAAACTAAAATCATGTGACACAAAAACTGATTTCCTTAGCACTTATAACAAAACACAGGCTCAGGCAGGAGAAACCAGTTTTGGGTTTAGCATCACAGTTTCCAAGTTACCAGTTGCTAGGCTGTGAGTCTTACAGAAACACATGATATTTCATTGAATGGTTTCCATCTAACCAAAGTTGAAATGACATCTAAACATTATTTGTAATGTTGAGTTAATTTATTATTTACTTAAACATACAACTGCTAGCCTGGAGAGCCATTAATAAATGAGGTGTGTTAGGAGTCTATAATTTAAACATAAAATATTTTGCTGCACTCAGTGCCTATTAATAATCTGCTCGACATAGGCTATGAGATGCTTCCTGTAGTGCAGAATCTGATTCTCTCAGCCTTCTTTTGTCTACTGTGTGACTTTGACCAAGTCACTTCACCAAACAGTGCTCCTAGGCTGCTCCTGAAAAGGGCTGTTTGCATTCAGTGTGCTATCCCAGGATGCTGACACATGCATTATTTATTTATTTTATTGACATCTTTTTACCAGGAAGTCCACTGGGCCATGCTAGCCTATTTTCAGTGGAGGCCTGGGGAGAAAAGCTCCACAGTAACAGGTAGAAATGACAACAGATTATAGTATTGTTCACATTGTAACATAAAATACAACCTGCCTATACACATATAAACTTATAACTTGCACATAAAAGCAGTACATAAAAGTTTCATAACCTTAGTATTTACACAGAAAAATATTTTCATAGAATGAAGTGACCCATTGAGACAAAGATCCAACTTGCAAAAAGCAGTACATAAAAGTTTCATAACCTTGATATTTACATAGAAAAGTATTTACATAGAATAAAGTGACCATTGTTAAAGCCATGTATATCTCGAACAAGGGCTACAAAGTTACAGAGAAGTATACAGTTGAATTTGGGTATAGACAATTTTGCTATTTTATCAGTAGGTTAAAACGTAGGTAACTGCTGAAGCATCAGTTGAGCAATTACATATCCATGTAAAGGAGAGGTGACTGTGGAGGGCAGCTTTGAAGATAGCTGGTGATGGTTGTAATCAGACTGGAGCTGGAAGGTTGCTCCAGATTTTGGAGATGGTCCACGAGTATAGTAATTGGTCTCCAGGGAGTTTTGGCTTGCGTATTTGGAGCAGATATTGCTGCTCAGAGAAAAGAGGACAGACTGGATTATATAGGGAGAATATGGAGATTAGAGCTGGACAATCGTGAGGTTTATAGATCAGTTTATGAGCGGTGGAAAGCTGGAGAAGGAGAAGATAGTGGGGGAGCTCAAGCCATTTCAGTTGCTTTAAAGCAGTGCAGTGGTGAGTAGAGTGACGACTGTGGCAGATTTAGCAATTTTGTTATAGAAAGTGTCTAATTTGGCCATGAGAGAAGACTGCAGATTGGTTAGTAAGGGGTCCCCATAAGTTAGTCAAGGTAGAAGATAAGATAGTGCTAGTGCTTGTTTGAAAGGGAGAGAGAGGAATTTGTTATGTCTATATAGCAGCCCAAGTTTTTTGTGGGTCTTACTAATATTGTTTTTGGATGTGGTGATTGAATTTAAAATCTTTATCAATAATTACTCCTAGCAGTTTAGTGTGGGTAACTACTTCAATTTGGGTGGAGTTATGAGAGAAAATTTCGAGGTCAGCTTTATTTATGGGCGAGTTTCTCTTGGGAGTGAAGATTATAACTTTGTTTTTGTTGGGGGGGGGGGGTTTAGGGAAAGGTGATTTTTTGTGTAGTCAGGATTCTACTGAGGAAAAAGTAGCCTATACATTTGTCATTTGAATTCCTGAAAAATCTACATAGTTGCTAAGTAGTGCTTTACTATATGACATGGCTGAGTTGAGGCACTCAGTCCATTATCCTGCCTAGACCCCCATTTGACCATGATCCAGCTCTGGAAGTGTGGCCTGAATAACTTTTGTATTTTACCTCTTTTTGTAACTTTTATAGCTTTTAAGATATTTAAATTTGTTTACATGTAGGTTGGAAAACTGCGGTGGTGGTGCTACGGTAGCGTTGTCGCCTCACAGTTAGACGTTGCCCGTTCGATTCTCAGTTAGAGCGTCTTCTGTGTGGCGACATGCGTGAATGGGCGTTCCTTCATTGAAGGTTGTGCGTTACACCCAGCAAGCCAGCACATAAAAACTCTATTGCCAATCATTAGCGGACCGGAGTTCCACTGTGGCGACCCTTAACCGGGAAAAGCCGAAAGACACAAACAAACAAACATGTAGGTTGGAAAACTGCATTCCTAGAATTTTGGCTAAGGCAAAAGCTGTCCAGGCAGGAATTGTGCAGGCATCGGGAGGTGTGGAATTTATTCAGCTTAGTTGTGAAAGAGTAAAGAAACTTGCTGCTGGTCAGGTAACCACAGCAAGTTCATTTCTGTTTCAAGTGCTGCAAATCTGTCCTGTTTGCATATGTAATTATAGCTCACAACTACTAAACAAATTGTTCAGATAGTTAAAATAGTTTCATTAGGGGGCTATTTATATAGGCTATATATAAGATATAATAACCTACACTGAAGCATTATTAAATACCTCAGTTACACTTTAACATTTAAAGACCTACACAGATTATTAATTCATAGTTATTATGACTTAAATGTATATATTTTACTTTATTGTGCTTTTCAGTTATCTCCTGAAAAAATGATCTCTCTTATGAATCTATTGAAATCATTTGATAAGAAAACATATATTTCAGACCCATTGTATGAGGACAATAGCAGAACTAAAATTAGAAGTGAAATAAATGTTCTTTAAAACACCTGTCTGCACTTTAAGAAGAAATGCAGGCAGCAAACCTCTGGAATTAGTTATAACTGTCATATCATATACAACACCAAAATTATACAATTTTTATTTAAAATATTATTTTTGTAATTTACTTTGTTGATAAGGATGAACTCTTTATTTTTTTCTTGGATCTTAAACTCCTTGTCATGACATTACAAAAGACTGAACCCATGATGCCTCTCTGCTTAAATTACGGAATGTTGTTGTGTCTTTCGGCTTTTCCCGGTTAGGGTTCACAACAGCGGAACTCCTCTCCGCTAATGATTGGTAGTTGATTTTTACGTGCTGAGTTACCAGCCCTGACGCACAACCTTCAACGAAGGAATGCCCATTCACGCATGTTTCCACACAGAAGACGCTCTAGCTGAGAATCGAACAGGACAATGTCTTACAGTGAGGCGACAACACTACCGCAGCACCACTACTTAAATTACGGAATAAGAAACCATATTTCCATGCTAACTGCAACAAAAGGAGAATGTAATAATTCTAGAAAATCAAGTTATCAATTATGTCTTGCAGGTGAAATATCTCACACTGAAAATTAAATTAACATATGTGATGATGTAGCAGTGAGGTTACAATTTAAGTAGCTGCTCTTCTAGAGAAGTGAGTTGAATACCAAGAACACTTTACTGCTGTATGTAAATCATTATACAATACCTACCATGACATAATTTTGTGGGTGAGATCAAAAACTGAGTAGATGGTGAAATTTAAGCATAAAAATATAACTTCTACTGTTTTTCAACCCTGCTTGCAACTTTAACAACAAGACTGTAACAAGAAATTAAAGTATATATAAAACAAAGATGCATGGGAAGTGCAGACAGACACTTAAATAATTGAAAAGGGTTTTCAGGTTCAGCACATTTCTAAACAATGCTTATTATGTGAAGCTTATTGAAATCAGAAATTTTTGTGACATACTCATGAAGTTTTTCTTTTATGTGATACTCATGCAATTTATGTATTTTTAAAGGACCCAAAAGTTACAGAGAACATGGTCACAGAATGTTGTTGATCTGGTGGCACAGTACACAACTGAAAGGTGAAAATGTAATCAAACTATTATATGAAGGACTGGTACACATAGGATGTCTAAACATAGCAGGTAAGTTACCAATTTCTTTGTTTAATTAACTGATTACTTCTCATCACACTAGTCTTGAAAATAACTAGCATTTACATTAGATTTGGTGGTTCATTCAGTTTATGCTAGCAGAGCAATGATTATGTGTACAGAACTATGCTTGCTTTAGAGTGCTTAAATAGGTATTATAAACAGTATGAGATATCCTATCTTAACAACTAGGGCAAAGCCTGACAGACCTGTCAGAAGGTAGGAAATATAAGGATGTGTTTAAAAATTCCCCTGAAGTTGCATTTATTTTGTGTAATTGCTTATTAACATTATCTGTCTAAAATAAATATATAAAATAAAAAAACTGTTCAGGTTTGCTGAGACTCATTTGACTGTTTTTTTTTTTTTTTTTTTTTTTGTGTGTTCAGAAGTATAAACATACTGCAGCCACTACAAGTATGTGGAATTGTGTCACAAGTGATAATTCAATAAAGGTGTTTCAGAGGAAAAAAAGACCAGGAGATGACTATCAGCACATTAACATAGTTATAAAGTCCAAATGACATATTTGGCACAAGGTCATTGTTTCTGACATACTGAACTTTTCTGACCTTATGTGATTTGCTTATCATCACTAATGATACATGCCAGCAGTATTTTCCTCATCTGTTTTCCTTCCTTTCTTTTTCTTCCCTTCACATTTTCAGTCCGAACCGCATCTGGCCATTGTTGATGTTTCAAAGCTAGGTGCAGAGCTTTTTTTCTTTTCTGCTCTTCAGGTGGGTGACTATGACATACTGCTTTAGGACTGCACAACAGCACAGTTTTTTTACACTATTCACTATTTCTTCCATTCTTGCAAAATGTATCTGCATTTTGCTTCAAAATGCTTTGGTTGGAAAACGTACCATCTCACATTTATTTAATTTTTGTTTTCCTTATTATCTACCTTCTTGTCCCCCATTGATTCAACTTTATTTCTGAACCTTCACTCATTATAAGCATCTGCCCTATTTGGACATCTTGTATCACATTAAACTCAGCCTCTGCAGCCAGTCCCTCAGGGACATCGCATTCCTTCCTAGGCCTCATCAAAACTTCTCATTCCTCTACCTTAACTTCCTTATCAAGAACCGTAAGCCTGTCCACCACAGGCTTCATGAGCATCTTTTGCACTTTTCTCTTCTTCCACTACTGTGCCCTTAGCTCAGCAATCCACTCTGTCCAGATTCTATCAACCTGTAACAACCAACCCACAGCTTTTTAATTAATAACACTGCTGTCTTACACCACTACCCTATACATAACCACATCCCCCTTATGTCTGCCTCACCCCATCAATGTTAACGTCTACCATGTTCTGCTTGAAATCAGGCATTCTTCATCAACCAAGCCTTCTATTCACTCAAAACCTTTAATTTCCTAAATGTAGCCCCTTCCCCTCCATACAGATTGGTTACATACTCTTTGTCTGTCATTCATTCATTCATTCATTCAGTTTCCTATCTCCCAGAAACAGAGGTATATGCTAAGCTGGACATACCACTAACAGCATTATCATTATCCTAACTATATCAATTCTGCCAACAAGCATGCCCATCTGATGATTCCATCTATCCAGCAATTTACATGTCGTTGCATTTCCATTCACCAAAATCATCTGTCTTGCCTCCTAGCCCTTCATAGTGGCACAGTCACTGATTCTACCTCATGGAGGCACAGCTCAGATGCACCCCCCCCAATTAACTACATAGTTCTAACTATGGAGGCAGTAACATCCCCACAGCTTCTAAGGCATGCATGCTGTCATCTGCAAATACATTAAATAACCACCTCATTTTCCCATTGGCTGAGATACTCATACCTCTCAACCTCTTAGAGCAAGACATCTGGACAAAGGCATTAATAAAAGTGGGACAAAGGCCCAAAAATAGCGACAATTTTTAAATATAGCTCTTACAAACTTAGAAAGTAGATAGAATAACAGGCTTTGCATTAGCATGAACTTTTCTGAAGGGTATGAAGTCTGAAACTCAAATGGCTGTTATGATTTTCTAACTTCAGTCTTTAATAATTTGCCACTAATTTGTCAGAAAACCACAGTTTTATGAAAAACGGACCAAAAATAGCCAAACATCTGGATATTCTGTGAAAATCTGTACAGATTAAAGGTATGGAGATACTCCATCACCTAATCCCCTCTTTTTAATTTCAGGATACTCCCTTACCTAATCACAGAGGCTCCCTTCATCATGATTTCATTTCTAATCCCAAATTACTCCCCGTACCTCACTCCCTACACCTAATCCTGAGATGCTCCCTTAACTCACTTCCCCACTTCTAATCTGAAACAGTAATTTACCACATCCCTCCACTTCTATTCTCAAGATACTCCCTTACCTTTTCGATATATTTCTAATGCCAAGATATTCCTTATGTCACCCTTCCATTTCTAATCCTGAGAGATTCTGTTACCTCATCTACCTATTTGTAATCCTGTGATACTCTCTTACTTCATTCCCTCACTTCTAATCTCAATATTCACTCTTTTTTCAGCCCCCAGCTTCTAATTAAAAGATACCTCCTTACCTCAGTCCCTCTCTTCTAATCACAAGATATTCTCTTACATCTGACTAACTTATACTAATTTAGGTATTTAGGAAGAAAACATTTTCAAATAACTACTTGGACTTTAAAGGTTACTGTCCCAAGCACACTAAAAGAAATATTTTCAAGGGCCAACTGGTGAGGGCAGCCAGAATGTGTTCAGATTTGACCAATTTTAACTTAGAGATGAAAAAAATTAATGAAATGTTTGAGAATAGAGGTTACCCCTCAGACTTACTGTGTACCATTAAGGTTGAGGTTTCATCGGGTTGGGGTACCAAATATAAACCCCTTTTGGGTAACAAAAATCATTTGATACTTCTAAAAACAATATGGTAGGGCCCAATGAGAACAGAAGTATGATTATACCCTTTGGTACTAAGTGAGAAAGACATCAGAGCAATCATCTCTAGGAATTGGACAATTTTTAGAGGTAACTCTGACATTTTAGGCATGCTAGGTCAAGGACCTCATTTTGTGTATAAAACTGGGAGGAATTTTAAGTATCTTTTTGAACATACGTACTTCTACCTTCATTTGACACTGAAAAGGCATGAACAAATGTGGTACATGCAAACAATGTCCCTATATTCTAAATACAGATGTTATAACTTTAAAAGACAATGGACACAGGGTTAAATTAGTCAGAGGTAACTGTAATACAAAAAGTCTGGTTTATATTTCTGTTTGTAAACTTGTGGAAGTTATTATGTTGGGAAAAGAGAGAGAAAACTTAGGACTAGAATTTATGAACATCTATATGCAATTTCCAAAGGTAATGCTAACAATTCTCTTTACAAGCGTATTTTACAATGTACTGGTTTTACCAAATTTAAACTTGGGATTTTAGAATTGGTGTCACATAATCCATGGGGAGGGTGGTGGGAACTTCAAATAGAACTGAGAGAGTTGTTTTGGATTATTAAGTTAAATTCCACTATTCCACTTGGTATCAATGAACATGTGTCACTTTTACCTATTTTAAAGAAGAGAGCCTTGGATTTTTAGTTTATTATTATATTGTTTTTTGTTTTTGTCAATGTGTTTTAAATGTGTATTTTATAGGAAGTTTAAAACCTATTGATTACAAGTTTTTATAGGAAGTTAAAACCTCTTGATTATAATTTTCCTACAATTAGGTGAATTGTAGTAGTTTTCAAAATAAATAGGTTGCTGTCTTAAATTTCATTATTCTTCTTGGTTTAATTGATTAATTAGGACACTTTTTTCTTATAAAAGTAGCCTTGTTATGGATTTTGATTGTTCTGAACAAGTCCCAGGATGCTTTAGGAATGAAAGAGCTTAACTTATTTTCTGTACGTTAATAAAGTGTCATCGAGTACTTTAGACAATCCCCGGGATTCATGAACCTTGCGCCAGGCGCCAGCATAGCGTCGGCGTTATAACGCCAAATATGGCTGCTTAGCGATTCAGGTATGAATGAATTCCACGTGCACTATCGGCGTGCGCCGGACCGTCCCCGCCCCCGGCGTAGGTATGCAAAACACACTGTGTGCGGTATTGCACCATGCAAATGAGGGCAAATAGCGATCCACGAAGTGGCGCAGGCGTAGCGTAAGGGCACGGCAATGTAAACCAAAAAAAACGGTTTACATTTACCCAAACATACCGGAGGAGTAACGGAAGGCTGTCAAAGTCAGGTATCATATAGGTGCAATATGCCAATGTGGAAAGGCACCGAGAATGTCCAAAGAAAATATGCACAAAATGTAAAAAATGACATAAATGGCACGTACGTAGAAAGAACAGCAGACCCCCGGGATGTGTGCACAGAAGTTGTAAAGCAATGAAATAATATGACAATGTCCGAAAAGAGCATTAGAACACAAATCAGCTGCACAGCCACCACACACCATAGTATGTATGTAAAGCTGCAACCCCAGCGCAATGGTTGTCAAGGAGTGGTGGCGTGTCCGCCGTAACCAGGTATTAGTAGTCAATTCCATGCAAATGAGGCAGATAATAGTGAATCGCAAAACGGCGCCAGCGTAAGGATGGAGCAAGCGGCGTGGCGATACACCGAGGAGTGGCCTACACGAGATACATGTCAACCACACAGGGTGTGCCACTGTAGGAGGAAGGATATTGAGGACAGCAAATCTGGGCTGTACAATGCACATCACAGCATCAGGACTGGCGTGTTAGGAAATAGATGCGCTGACAGTACAGAATCTGGCGTACAAATGCATGTGCACGAGGATGACTACGTTCCCGAAACCAGTCATGTGCGGCCTCACCAGCAACAACCAGGGATATAGGAAGGTAATGCGGAGAATACGAGGAAATGCGGAAGCAGTGTAAATGTATCCGTAACGAGCAATTAACACCAATCAATGCAGGAAGGGCAAACGCCGGCAGCTGATAAGTCTGCATGCAGACTCCTGCAGAACGGGAAAGGGGAGGCATATGAGAGCAAAGATAATAGGGGATGTAGTAGAAATGCAAAGAGCAAAGAACCGAAATAGCACAGCCAAGTACAGAGGTAGCATAACTGCGGCTGCAGATAAAATGCATCATATGCCATGTGCCTGCAGGATGCAGTAATGTAAGATGCCAGGCGAAGGCAATGCAGGCAACTGTAATGTAACACTACAGGCAGTACCGTTGCAGCTGCAAGCGTAAAACCATGGAAATAATCCATGGATAGGGCCGCACACACCCAATGACTTCACCGGTATACAGCACAACAGTAATAAATGTGAATGCGCACAACACACAGCGATTTCAAACGCCGCACCGTAGGGTGTAAACAGACGGGAACTTTTAACATGTATATGCTGGGTGCCGCCGTGGCGTGATGCATAGGTATGTGGCAGAGACAGACGGAGTTGCGGAGGGTGGTGCCGACAACTACCGTAGGCCTCACAGGAGAAGGAGAGTGTTCAGACCAAGGGTGACCTACCAGGGCTGCGAGACCTGGAGATAGTAGAGCGCTACAGGGTGGACAGGGACACGTTACAGCAAATAGTGGAGCTGTGCCGGCCGCCTGAGAACAAGAGACAACAGAGGGGAGCCCATCCCAGTGGACACAAAGGTATGTGTGAGCTTGCGAATACTGGCTACAGGTACCTTTCAAAGGCCCACCGGGACATAATGGGCATCTCACAGGCATCAGCATCCAGGGTACTACACCAGTTCCTGGATGCCATGTTACCACATGCCCATGAGCACATAAAGTTCCCCACATCTCAGGAGGAGTTGGCTAGCAATATGCGCCGCTTCCACCGTGTGGCACAATAACCGGAGGTCCTGGGTGCGATAGACTGTACGCACATAGAAATCAAGTCACCACCTGGGGAGCAGGGTAGACGCTACATAAACCGCAAGGGATACCCCTCCATCAATTGCCAGGTCGTGCAATGCGCAGGGCATTATCATGGATGTGTGTGCTGGCAGCCCTGGAAGCTACCACGACTCCCATATCTGGCATGCCTCACAGCTGTATCAGGTATTCGCCAGTGGGGACATCACACAAGGTCACCTTGTGGGGATGCTGGCTACGCACTGGAGCCGTGGTTGAAAAGA